>NC_080059.1:9385310-9395310 GCF_026212465.1 Amaranthus tricolor | reverse complement strand
CGTGTGACAACACGTAGCAGGTTTCAAAGAACAATCCAATACACATCAGAGACTTCATACAAATGTCAAACAGGTTGAATACAAGCAATGTGTTTATCTTAGTATGCATAGGCTCTTATACATTCATTATTAGATAATTCCAACTTGTAACGTAGCCCGTCCTGTTCGGGTCGTTCAAGTATAAATCAAAATCCTTTTTTTAGAGGAATACACTTGGGAGAGCTAATTCCAAGGCAACCACCGACCTAAGACGTTGCCCGTCCTGTGCGGGTCGTCAGAGGTAAAGTATGCATACCCCCATGGTGACCGTAATGATCCAAAACTACTATAGGAACAATAATTGTAATAATCCAAACCAAAACGTTAACCCCTTTGGGTAACAAACATATAAATCCTCAACTTTCAAGTAACTTCTTTCAAATTATTTGAGATGTCTAATCCTTATGTGATTTACAATGCCTCGATTAGAAATGAAACAACACTACTTGCACAACCACATAAACAGTATGGTCTAAGCGTGTACCTTGAAGCGCTGCAAACAAAACGAAGTTCAATCACGATAGGAATTTCACCCTCTTATGAATCAAGGTCCTAGACACCATACACACACAAAAATCACGTATTAGAACGTGTTTACACATCTAATCCACTTCATACTATTAAGACACTATTAGGACTTAATAATTTTAAATAGTTTCACCCAAATCTTACTAATTCCAAAAATTCGAATTTAACCAGAAACTTAAATGGTGGTAACATGGATTGCTTTTGATTCAAACTTGGTTACAAACATCGTCTGCAACTTTATACATGATTTCATGTGTCATTTTAATATAATCCATTATAATGCCAAACCCAGAAAATAAATCTTTGGTTGGCCCAACGAAAGGTTGTTAGGAGATAAATTTTCTAACCTATATCTCTATATCTTGATTAAGGATTTTGCTGTATAGGGTTGCATATACGCATTAAACATTTTTCTAAACTGGTATTGTTTTAGGAATTGTGACAAACTATGCAAAATATGATGTTATTGACCCTTGTTTATTACCAACTATTTCCATGTTTAGCGTTTTATATTTAGTCCTATGGCTGCATATATCTTTTCTCAATAATCAACATATAAATAATAAACAACAACTAAGCCAAAGCCTTAATGCTAGAAACATAGTTTTTATTTATTTCTTGCCTACTTACACTGTTACACAGCCTTTTCATATCCTATATTTTGAAGAAAATCTAGCTCCAATTGTAATAAGAACAATCAAGACAGACAATTAGGCCTAAATTTTATGGATGTTCTTGCAAATAGTAGCCACAATATTTGTGAATTACCATAAGGAGCCTCTTTGTATTGAACATAACATATATCGCACACTGTTATCATGATTGTTTCAGTTCTATCATCACGGGCTTCATCTCTATACACAGATGTGCATGATGGAAAGGGTGTGCTAATGATTGTAGAATGGTCTCATAGAATACTTATTTCATTTCGTTTTTTGGAAGGCTTATCAGTTTTTGCCTTTTTGCTTATTGCTGTAGATTGCTGATGCAATTAATTGTGGGAAGCCTGTTCCTGAAAGCATAATCTTCGGCTTGCTGTCAAAAAGACTTGAAGATGGACATTACAGAGGTGAAAATGGATTTATTTTGGATGGAATTCCTCGGACACGCCTCCAGGCTGTAAGCTTTTACCATTTCTATATGCTCTGATTGTTTGTGCTATATTTATGCACTTGTGCTCATTTTAGTTGACCAAACCCACCTGAATTCACTTGTTCTTTTAGGGGATTATTCTATTTTGAGTAAGATCCAGAGTGGAACATATCTCTTTTGTTTATATTGATTCTTGCATTTACATCCCCCACACCTTCTAGGGACTAGGATACTAATAGTCTTGGTTTCTTTGGTGGAACATTTCGTTTTTGTTTCTATTGATTGTTGCAGTTCCATCCTCTCACCATTAACTATTAAAGATAATACAGCTAGTCTGGGTATCTCCAAAGGCCTAAAGTTAGGCAACATATTTCTTATATGATTCTGATAGACTATGATCCATTTATTGTAGGAGATCCTTGACGAACTGGTTGATATTGACCTAGTTGTGAATTTTAAATGCTCTGAGGACCATTTTCAGATAGTTGGTTCTCCTGCTGATTCAACTGCACTTTGTGGCAGAAGCAAATCCAGTTTTTCGGGTCTTAACAGGACCAATGAAAATTCCGAGTTTATGGTCAATGCATTCTACAGAGAGCAAGTGACTTCCTATTTCGATCTATTATGCTTGTCTGGAATTTAGCTTTTGTGCAATTAAGCACTGCCACTGATGCTGCAAATATAGAAGTTTTACTCACCTGCTTCTAATATAATTTTAGTAGTTAAAGCTGTCCCAGCACGTATGTTGTAAAATGTCGTTAAAAATTGCAATTGATACTAGAAAAAGGCGTTATCAATATTATTGTGCGGATATCAAAAAATGGTGCATTGGACTTCATGGAGCATCCTGTATTTTGGATCATAAGTGTTATGAATAGTAGTATACTAATGTGATTATGAGAGTATACTAATGTGTGACTTGAGTGCACTTTAATGGGATGAATTCATGAGTGTGACTCTTGAGTTGTGGAATCCAAAAGGGTGTAATAAGGTGAAGAGTATTCATGGGAATTATTGGTGTTAATGAAGATTAAGGTGAAGAGTATTCATGTGTGTGACTCTTGAGATAATGCCTCTTCAAATCCTTAGACTTAATTCTTAGTATTCATTACCCAAAATTAACTATGTATTTATGTGAGCCATTCATCTTCAAGTACCTAGTACTATAAATAGGGCTCTCATACCCACACTTCAAGTATGTGTGTAAAACACATCAAACACAACCCTTAAGCCAAACACATAGCCTATTGTTGTTATCTCTATCTCAATTGTAATTCTTCATATTGAAGTGTTGTTTGTATTCATTTGATATAATATAAACATAACTACACACCACGGAGGACGTAGCCATCATTGGGTGAACCTCCTTAAATCTTTGTGTCCTTGTTTGTTACTTTGTCAAACTTATTTTTGCTCATTGTTGTTTGTTCTTAACATCGTAAGTATTTGGCGATCGTTTTCAATAAGCAATCAATTAAAAATGACTGATAAAGTTAACCTGCGTTTGTGTTATAATCGGTCATAAGAGCATGGTGTGGTGAACTTCACAAAATTTTGTAGACACAAATACTAATATGTTTTACTTCACCATAGATGCAATTTCTTGAGGCCTACTATCAGAACCAGAATAAGCTCATTGACTTTCAAGTGGGGGATGCACCAGGAGATAACTGGAAAGGACTGCTAGCTGCTCTACATAGCCAGCATATAAATGCAGTTCATTCTTCGCAGACATTGACAACGAGTTTCAGGAGACCTTGAGTACGAAACTTGAACGTTATTTCGAGTCTTAATTCTCTTTGCTCTGATGTAAATATGATGCGAGTATAAAAACCTATCTCCACCCTTATTTCTAAGATGAGCAGCAGTATACGAGTTAACTGCTGTTACCTTTTGTTCGGCTAGAATGCCGATTGTAGATAATTGAGAATTTTTGTGGATAAACAACATTAGAACTAGTTGAAGGACAAGAATATTTGCCAAGATATACATGTTTGAAAGCAGTTCCAATTAAATCATGTATTACATATTTTCAACAACTCATGGAGCATGTGAATTAGAACTGCAAGTGGAGAGAGTCTGCTCTTTTCTCTCGGGCTAACGGCCAATACATTTACAGTAAATATAAGTATGTGCCTTGTTCTTTCCAGACTCTGGTTTTCACCAGTTCGATAAGCACCAGTTTTTTGCAGGAAATAGCTCATAAATGTGCCGGAGAGCTAAATCTTGGGTCACCATCTGCAGTTCCTTGTAGCTGAGCAGCGTACTGGAGATTCCAAAGCACATCCTCGAATGAAGGACGTGTTGATGTTTCAGATGAAACGCACTTGTTTGTTACTGAGATGACTGTTGACAATGATTCTTTTGACGAGGTAGACAATACGATTGGGTCGACAATTCTTCTCTGACCTTCCTCGCTTCCAAGTGATGCCTGTTGCGAAGTTTCGACATTTGATTACAGAATGAAACATGATTTTGATACAATCTGCTGTCAATAATATAAGAAATTTACCATTTCCTTCAGCAGAACTGCCTTCTTTTTGGCAGAAACTGACGGTCCAATGATAGATTCCAATAGTATAAATCCGAAGCAATATATGTCATCCTCAAGAAGCTTCATTTGCCTGCAATACAGAAGCATCAGAAATAACTACAACACACCATAACCCAAAGGCGGGATTTTGGAGATCAAATATACCTAATCTTATCTTTGTTAGTGATAACAAAGATAGTTTCTGACTAACCCTTGATAGGATACATCATCTACAACTTTACATATCTAGAGCTTTACGTAAAGATAAAACGCACATAATTCAACGAACCATTTTAATATCATTCCCTATAATCTGAAACCATTAACGGCTCGTTTCGTTTGGTATGTGGTATTTAACGTGGTAATGGGAATGAAAACAAGTATAATTTTAGTTAAAAAATCTCTTGGCTATCTTGATGGTCATGCTTGTCCAACTTCAACCATCTCATTTTCTTCATAAAATTCATTCTAATGCATTACCATTGGAAGAGGTGATATTAGGTCGTAATGAAAATTTATACGCAAATTGATCAAAGTTTCATCACCATGGAAATGACATGGAACTTTTGATGAAGTTTAACATTATACATCATTTCCATTACCACCATTTAGTATCACTAACCAAACGGCCGCAAGTAGAAATTACTAGAATATTGTAATTAGATTTTAACTAGCTCAAGGGGACTTGCTCTTACCATGATTTGGCATTTGTTACCTTTCCCTGAAAATCCAATACAAAGTGTTATAATCAGCCATTTGAGAATTGAAAAACAAAGTGAAGATTACACTATGTAAAATGAACTCACTCCAAATTCATCATCATCATTGATGATTGACAAACCATAATCACCGAGTTTTGCCCTTCGATG
Organism: Amaranthus tricolor; assembly: GCF_026212465.1. Taxonomy (NCBI): domain Eukaryota; kingdom Viridiplantae; phylum Streptophyta; class Magnoliopsida; order Caryophyllales; family Amaranthaceae; genus Amaranthus; species Amaranthus tricolor. The sequence goes on along the minus strand of NC_080059.1, from coordinate 9,390,249 downwards.
TTCATCGAGCAATATATTATTGGTTCTCAATCGGTTATTGAAAAAACCGGGTATGACTCCAGTGTGAAGGAACTGTACAGCCTTAGCAATATCGATGAGAATCACTAATCGCTCAGACCATTTGAGAGCTCGAACTTGACGATGATCTGGGATTGTGTCATTTGTTACGATGGTTATGGTCCAACGAACATCATTGACAGAAGAATATGAAAATATAGGGAACACTAACCAGACAGATGAGAGCGGAAGTTCCCATTAGGCACATATTCGTAAACCAAATAAACCTTGTTTCCATCGGAATCAGCCTTTGCCTCATTGTCAATGCAGTGGCCCAGAAGACAAACCAAATGGGGGTGCCGAAACTTGGCCAAAAGGTCCAGCCGAAGCTTGAGATTCCGAGTGGTGTATTTATTCGACAGAGATAGGCACCTTATTGCTACCACAGTTCCATTCTGTAACGTTCCTCGATACATCTGTCAAAGTCATGGAAATTAAGGACTAAAAATGTCACTTTAGCTCAACTGATTTTCAGCAAAGTTTAAGGGTAGTGTGAAATTTCTATTGGCATTCTTATTACTTCACTTTTTCCTTTGTTGGGTAACTTGCCATACTATTATAACAATCAAAAACAAGATTCACGAATCGTGATTACACAATGACATAAAGCTCTTAACTTCGATTTGTATAATGTAGCAAATTCAAAAGAACATGGGAGTATATGTGACGGGATCACTGTCACATAATTCACTAATCTCCTTTCATATCACGAATAAAGAAAAGAATCATGGTCAGTTTTGGGCTATTATAGGGTCATTTTGAGCGAATAACAAATTCAAAAAGCGAATTATGTTACATTGGACGGGATGAATGAAGAAAATCACAAAGTATTGAAAATACAATACCTTGCCTCTAAAACCTTCCCCCAACAAAGAAGACATATCAAAGTTTTTGGTTGCTTCTTTAAGCTCTTCCAAGGTAAATATTCGACAAGCCGGTAGTTCTTGTGTACCAGATTTTGCTGCTTCAGATATATACCCTGGGACAAATAAAGAGAAACATAAAATCAACAAGAAATTTGAGTACATTTTCAAATCAGAATTCTAGGAAATCAAATTCAACCTACTTGCATTTTTTAGAATCTCTGAAGTGACTCCAGTTGCACTACTTTCCACACCATTCTTCTGCAACAGATTCTGCTCTCGAAAACCTCTTCGACAGTATCTTCGAAAAATCACTAGAAATACAACGGCTAGAATTCCCATTACAACAACTGTTCCTCCAATCACACCGACTAAAGTTAATGCGCTTTTGGCTATCGAAATTTTCTTCTTCTGAAGCTTACAAGACGACAGTGGATGCTGGTTTTGTACACCAGCAGCTGTCAAACAATTCCCATAAAATTGCGCGGTAACTTTGCTTAAACAACTCGGAATCTCACCAGTTAATCTGTTATTCGACAAGCCAACAAACCCGAGTTTCTCCCCACATGCCAAATGAGGAGGGAGTGATCCACTAAACTCATTTGATGCCAGATTCAGGTAAGCAATATTAGGCAATGAGAAAATAATGATGGGTATTCTTCCTTGTAGATGGTTAAGTGATAAATCGAGATGCTGCAAGCGATTCAGTTTCCTGAATTCTTGTGGTGATATTTCACCGGTGAACGAATTATTATTGAGTAATGCCATTAACAGACCATCAGGAAAATTGGGAAGTTTCGAGTCGAATTCATTTCTACTCAAATCCAATACTTTAAGACCATTTAAACTACTTAAATCAGGCAAATCCCCAGAAATCTTGTTGTTTGACATTGCAAGTGTATGCAAACTGTTGATTTTCCCAATCGAAGCAGGAAATGGACCCTTCAGCTGATTATTAGATAAGCTTAAGATTGAAAGATTTGATAAAGAGTTTAACCAATCAGGAATACTTTCATTAAAGAAGTTACCATCAAGTCTAAGTGTTTGAAGCTTCACAATAGTAGCAATTCTTGGTGGAACAGAACCATACAAAAAATTAGAGCTTAGGTCAAGAAACTCCAATGAAGATAACCTATTAATTTTATCAGGAAGTGGGCCCCAAATGCCTAAAGAAACTAAACTAAGAGCTCTTAAACTTCCTAGCCTAGCTAAAGTTGCAACAAAGGAATCCATTGAAAATCTCTGTGACAAAGTCAGATTTGGAATTGCATACCCAAAAAAGATGGGTTCTTTAGAAGGCTTACTACCCATAATCCTAAGCTCAGTAACAACATCATTTTCACAAGTAACATTCATTTTGGTGGAGGAAGACATGAAACAGATATTTTGCTTGTCATTATTCCACACTTCCAATTCAATTGGGTACTCCAAAAGCTTTCTTAATTGTAGAAGAACTTGAACTTGTGAGGATTGCAATTGAAAGGTACCCATAATGTAAAAGCTAAAAGAGATTGAGAGAATAAAGTAGAGGGTCCAATAATTACACATACCCATTTGAAATTGTTATGATTACACCTTAAAGCACTGAATTTCATAAAGTAAACCAGAAACCCAAAATCAGGTTTTTTTAAGCAAAACATCGAACACCTGGTCACAAGAGAAAGGACCAGAAATGCTGTAAATTTCTAACCACATATTTGGGAATTTGTTGTGATTTCAAATCAAAACACTGAAACAAATGAGAAAAAATCCTGGGAATTCAGCAAGAAAATAAATGATGAAGCAAGAAAAGGTAGTAAAATGTTTTAGAATTACTAATTTGTCTTACCAGTCATTTCTGAGTATTAATGGTAATTGGTAAAGATTTGAGTGTTAGCACATGGAACCTTCCTTACCTGCAAGAGTATAAGGATTGAAAAGTCTAAATGCATTAATGAGGGGTGGGGCTCTTTCTATCTCTCTTTGATTGAGCAAAATAACCACACCAAAGGAGTGGGCACTTGACAGAGCAGTAGATAAAGCCAAGAGAGAAGACTCAACAGGAGATTGTGTCGTGTTGGGCCACCCACATACAATAATTGTCGTGTTTTGTGTCAAGTCGTATTGTGCTTAGTCACCTAAAAATAAGGTCTGATCATAAAAATTAGGTCATGTTAACCACCCGTGTGCAGTGTCTATCGTGCTTTGTGTTTGTTAGAGTATACTACTATAACAAATATGGGGCCTCAATTATCAGCTTAAGTTTTTAGATGAGCTGATTCCTTGATGTGGTATTAGAAACATACTTGACAAGAGATTACGGTTTTGAATCTCAACCACCCCTTAAATTCAAGTGGAATATTTCGCACTAGGTAGGAGGAGGGTCCATGCTGCATACACACTTCTAACTCAAAGGGCTCTGGTATGAGGGGGCATATGTTAGTGTATATAACATATCATGTGGTCTCAATCATCAGCTTAAGTTTTTAGTTGAGTTGATCAGCTTAAGTTTTTGATTGAGTTGATTCTTTTACAGTGTCATGTTGTACCTCTCTCCTGCATGGGTGGCCTTGGCCCACTTCCATTTTTAGTACTAATAAACTCCCAACAAGAATTATTCAACATTGTGGTGAGAAATTCACAGTAAAATTTGGACAAGGAATCTATTCTTGTCATATTCTTTGTTTGTTTTTTCATTTTTTGCTTATAATTTGGCTTTAATGAAGTTTTGCTGATAATGTGATCCTAATTTGTTAACTTTAATTTGTTTATTATGGGTTTCCTTGGTAATCGCCAAATGATGGAAGTTTTGATAATAAAAAAGTGTGATTATGGGTTTAGTTTGTGCATTAATCAATACTTCTGAAAGTTGGAAATTACATCTTACGAAGAATTAGATGCCCTGCCTTGAATTTAGAAAATTATTACCAAATTGATTCATTCACTTTTTGGGCCCATGCTTCCCTCTTGCTTTTGATTGGAGCTTTTGAAGATTCACTAGTCACTACAATATCTAATAGGATCTTATTAGCAAGTGAGTGCAATTTTGGAATTGTTAATTGGTTTGATTGACGAGAATTATTTATTGATTTGCTAGTTGTTAAAGAGTCAGTTAACTTATTGATTGTTATAAAGATGTTTGATAAAAGTTTGTAAGTTTACAAATTATTAAAGAAAGAATGGGTTAAAAGTCAATTAATAGCTTTTGACTTTTTGCTTAAAAACTAGTTATTGAGCTGATAAAAGTTATTTAACAAATACGTTTTGTGCTGTTTGATCAAACAAAAAGTCAAAATCAAAACCTATGTTAGTAGCTTATATTTTAGCCAATATATATAAGGTAATTCCAATTTGCTCAGCGACTGAGATGTATCTACCATTTGATAGTCACCCTTTATTCCCTACGTATTGGACTAGTTTAACAAATATTTCTCTATCCAATCTTAATTGTTCCCTACATAAATCAGGATGAATATTCAATAATCTATGTATGTAATCGCAACCCGGTTCTCCCCTGACTCTCAATGGTCGTCGTTCGAGTGGAGTGAGTAGTCTCTTTAACTCCTCTAGTGCAATGATCATGGTACATGTTCGAACTCGAATAATGTCCATCCTACAGTGTAATAGCAATGCAACAACATATATTTAATAAATATTAAACATAAAATTGTGAAAATAATATAAACAGTATCACTAAGAACAAGATCAATATATATTTTATAGAGCCATATGATAAATAGCATCACTAAGTACAAGATTAATACAAAAGTTGCTCCAACTATGTTAATGTCAAGCTTTATGGAGCCATATGATAGTATTACTAAGTACTCTAGTACTAAATTAATACAAAAGTTGCTCCAACTAGAGTAATATATAAAAAGCTTTATGGAGCCATATGTTAGAAATATGACTACTAACTTTTAGATCAATACAAAAGTGGCTCCAACTAAACTTAGATGCTATAAAATAGTTTTATGGAGAAGTAGAGACACATTCTACTTTAGATTAATATCAAAACCCGTCTTCAAGAACATAAGTTT